>NW_026866002.1:0-35195 GCF_026571515.1 Ruditapes philippinarum | reverse complement strand
GGTCTCCTCTCCTCTGAAACTTCTGGTTGGATTGTTATAAAACTGCTGAAAGTGACATTTATCTAATAAATAAAAGTGTTACAGCATTTCTTAAACAAGATGGTGGCTTTCAGTGCAGTTTGGTTACAAAGATCCCCTTGTAGGTCTTACATTCATGAGCATCATATCACTTGATTATAGTTAAAGGTCACAGCATCCTTGATATTAAAATATTTCAGAAACTTTATCACATCCCCTTTGAAAGAACTGGGTGAATTTCAATTAAACTTGGCCATTTAATTCTCATTTACCAAAACATTACTGTTGTTGGTCTTTGAATGAGGTCAGTAGGCCCTTCAGTTTCAATTTATTTGCTGAATTTCAAACAACATGGGCCACTGATTCCCCCAATACCTTAGTTAGTCTTATTGTGAATGGGGTTAAAGGTCAAGGTCCAAGTGACTTGTTTGTTGTATCCAGTGAACCATTAATCTAGTACCTTAAAAGTTCTTTGTTCTGTTTGTCTTGATGCGCTGTTGACCCCTTTATTCAGGTCATTCTGTCAAAGGTAAATGTTGCAGGGGCCTGAATATTAAAATTTTAAAGCTTAGAAGCTTGTGAAGTGATTCATTTAGTATGTATAAAGTGTGTTAAGTATGTTGGGCATTACTCATTATTTTGGCAACTATGTCAAATGATCATACTAATTGTGACTTAAATTTTAAAGTCAGGATTCGAAAAGCAGGGGGAATTTTTGTTGAAAAGTGAGAATTTATTACATTTGTTGATTTTTTTCCCTTCTTTCTCTATGTAAAATTCCCCCCTTCCTCTGAAAACATAGGGGGCGGGATTCACAAAAATATGAGTGAATGCCCCCACCCCACCCCCCTACTAGAATAGACACTGGAACTGTATCCCCAAGGATCATGAATATATGTTGGTCATCATGTGATATGATCATGTGTCTGTATATGTTGCTTGGTCAAGAGCCTAGGTCACATTGACTTGAAATTTAACATTAGTTTGAGCTTTCTAGATTATTCTAATTTCAGACCTTAAACTGTAGTTCAAAGATATCATGCTCACAATGTTTTAACCCTTTACCTCATATAAAACAACGCACTTTTGAACCCCCTACCCCCATGAGAGAAAGGGTTAATGACCACTGTAATTTTGGAAATTTGTTTTTGCTCATTTATTGGTGATACCAGAGCATTTAATTGTTACATTGTACTGTGATTATTTTGTTTTCATAATTTTGCTGTACATTATAGTTGATTACATACATTGTCAAATATTTTATAGAGGAGTGACAACAGTTCCAGAAAAACCAAAGACACCAGAAGAATAATATTTGGCTGGAAACACATGACAAAATGTTCCTATCAGATGGTGACAGCAAATAAAGGTGGTGGAAACTTTGCTTTAGACGTTCCAAAACAATGTTTAACCTGTGAATTAAAAGAAAAAGTTGTGGAACATTACTTTCCTTTGGGGAGAAATAAAATACAAGGACTACAAAAAGATGATCTTCAAATGTTTTTGGCTACTTTTACTGGTGACAGAATTGAAGAGTGCCCTGTAGGAGATGTCGTCAAGAATTTGAAAACGTCACCATTAAGACTGTATCTTCACACTTGTAAAAAGGTATGTATGTAGAATGAAAGTGAGTAAAAGTTGCCTTACTTCTTCCTTCAAAATACTAAGGAATATTTTGTGTGATGTCTGTCTGTCTGTGATACTCTTGTCATGGTAAGAAACAATGGAATGTCATGAAACTTGAAATACATATTATTATTTGGTGGTGAGACAGAAGTTTGTCAGGATATCACCAATAATGGCACAATGTAGATGGAAAACACAATAATAATCCAAGCCATTTTAGCTATACTTTTTGAAGAATAAGTTGAGCTATTCCAGTCGCACCAGAGTCCGCATTTCATAAGGCTATAATAATGTTTTGCAATTGCTTTGTATACTTGTTGGCAGTGTTTTTTTCACTTTTGGGGGAAGGGGGTCAGTGCACTTTGGAGGGGGAAAATGCAATAGGAAGGGAAATTTTATTAGTTTACTTATTTTATATTGTTTTCTTTTTGGTGGAAAAGGGAAGCAAGTCTTGCAACAAAAGTTTAAAATACGTCTCTTTTTATAAATATATGGATCTAAAAATATCGATGCGTCGCATGTTAAACTTGTTGGGATGCCAGGAGTAGCTCCCCTTACCTACCAGAGAACGATTTGTAAACAACCTTGCTTAACAGTAATTGTTACAGGCATAAAATAAAATATTTTTCGGCAGTAAGTTGCAAAAAAATTATATTCATTGCAGGTAATTTCAGGCTGCCTAATAGGGGGAAATTTAGGCTTTGAGGGGAAAAAAAAACATACTATTTTGAGGGGGAATGGGATCCAATTTTGCCGAATATTTTGGTGAAAAAAAACACTGGTTGGCCATCATCACCTGAACTTGTAATACTAGGGTCTAAGACAATATTTTACTATGTTATTTTGAGTTTTACTACTACATGGACATGGATAGATTCTTTTCAGAGTTCTTTGAGCAATTGTACTGATAATGTGCATACTTGCTAGCCATAATTACATGTATGTGAATTCAAATACAAGAGGAGTTAACTCAGTCAAGCATTTTGATTGAATAATGCCCCTTATTCATCGTACATTATAAGTTTTAATGTTATCTTCGCTGTTGTTTTTGTTCTATAAGATTTTGCTCATGACTCGCCAGAGGTGAGGGGCTACCTTGAAGTCGGCTACAAGAACAACTGGACCATAGAAGCTGTTCTTTTGTCTTTAAACTTTAACTATTTATTTTCTTTAGAGTTGACAGTCAGAGAAATCAATTGTGATGCTGTCAATTTTTACACTTAGAAAATCCTTAAGAAACAATCTCCATTAAGTCTGATGGCTTATTTTACAGAGACAAGGTCCCGTTTACTGGCATTGCTCTAATTCAGAGACAAGCACTCAAGAAAAAGTGCAGCGTGCTGTCTTACTGACAGCTATGGTTGTTTTTAAACTTTTGTTGTGGACCACTCTTGAGGTGACATTTTCCATGGGATCTTTTAAAACTTGATCATAATGCCCTTATGAATCAACTTTCTGTAAAAAAAATGAGTCACCAGGTCAAATAATAGAAAACTTTCTAACCTGCCTAAAGGTCTTACTTTTTCAATGGATCTCTATGAAATTTGGTAAAAAAAAAGATCTAGGTCAAGTTTGGAATTGTTCCATTTCATGTCGAAATCTAGGTCACCATTAAATTTCTATGAAACATATTCCTGATAAATGTTCAAAGAGTTAAATCAAGTTGAAATCTTGGTTGTATTGGAACTGTTGTGCAATTTAAGATCACTCCTGTCTGTGTGTTGTAGGAGGAAATTAATGTCCTAGAAACTACAGATTCTGATGCAACAGAAACGACAGGTACTGGTGCTACAGAAACGACAGGTATTGGTGCTACAGAAACGACAGGTATTGGTGCTACAGAAACGACAGGTATTGGTGCTACAGAAACGACAGGTATTGGTGCTACAGAAATGACAGGTACTGGTGCTACAGAAAATACAGATACCGTTACTAGTGAAACTGAGCATGTCGACACAGATGATTCTTATATAGATGGTGGTACTCCAACGATTCTGTTAAGACGCAGGAACAGACTGTCACTGGTAATATTCTTGACTGACACATGTATTAATTACTGCTTTAATCAGGGTTCATAAGCTATTCGGGAAAACGGGAAATGTCCGTTAATTTGAAAACGGGGGCTCCAGCCTTGAAAAGTCAGGGAATTAGTGTTGATATGTAAAAAGTCTGGGAAGGTACTGGAATTAGCCTGTCCGGAAAAAGGGTGATAAATCAAATAACCAAAATGGCAATCAATTTCACTTGATAACTGAAACACAATACTAGCCACTGAAACTTGAAATATAGCAACTTTAAATATTTAGAAGCTCAAATATCCACTTCAATTAAAAAAGGGTCTATTATTTGTAAATTTGACCCAGGCCAATTCGAAACTAAACGACCGAAACTGTGTACTGCAATATTGATTGCCACATCTGGAATATTGATGATTTTTTTTATTTACAAGTGTTTTTGAAAGCCAGTTTTGACTTTTATCAGAGTTATAACATTTATTTCCTGGTTAATATGTGGGTTGTGTTTGGAAAACTTGTGAGAAAGTAACAAATCAATCTCAAGTTTGCTTGATTGGCCTGTGTTCAAAGCATATGAAAAAGATGAAAACTCACAGGTCTGGTTGTTTCCTTGTCAAGAAAGAGCAAGGTTCACTAAGCACCAAAAATGGCCCCATCTTAGATATTGATAAAAACCTAAAGGTGTATAGTACAATGTGTTACATTTTCAAAATAGACATTTATTAGGCATTTCTGGTTACTATGACGACATAATGACATCATAATTAGAGCACCTGCTTAATTCAATAAAATCACAAATTTGACGACAATTTTCATACAAGACTAATAAATTTGTGTGTTTGACTGAATTAAACTCATAAAGATAGCAATATATTTCTTATATATTGTAAACAAAATTATAGTTTAGTTAAAATTAGACTAGTGTGTCACAAAACTAATATAAAAGATAAATGGGGCTCGTTTCGGATATTCCAAATTCGGATATTTAGAAATAAAAATGTGCATGCATATTATTTTTCGCCTACCTAAATGTATTTATTTTTACTTTTATAAATACTGTAAGTTTGTTCATTTTTTAATAATAAATGTCTAATTTGCTTGTTATATTCATCTACTTCTTACATTACGCTTAAAATAAGGGTGTATAGAATCAATCGCAATTTTAACGGCCTTTTTAGTCAGTCTTTAGACAAGGACGTTGAACATAATAATAACAATGATAATAATAATAATAATGATAAATATTATTATTATTATTATTATTATTATTATTATTATTATTATATTATAATAACACAAAACAGATAGGTATTTCTGTCTTACCTAACTAAACTTACACTGAGTAACTATATACATGTAAGCAAATAGTATAATGTAAATACTAGGAGTTGTTGACTTATTCCAATGTATAGTGTAAAAGTCCGCCTAAATTAAGTAAATTTATAGACATAAAAGTACGTTAGAATTTTTTTGTCAAGTAAAAGTAATGTTTGACTGTATGCTCTTTCGGAGTATACGTAATATTTGATACTGAACTGCAAATTCGATACTATTTTCTTTTATGAATTATGATACAGCCAAATCCAGAAAACGATTCGTGTTATTTATAATTATGGAAATCAGACATTTTTATTACAATTGTAATGTAATGATCCATGACGATATGAGAACTGAGAAAATACAAGAGCTGTCACAGAACGTGACAAATGCCCCTAAAGGATTCTAATTCTAAACCAACTATTACATGTTAAGTGTGGTGGTAAAAATTGACAAAGTTTGAACCCCAGCAGTGAACTATAAGTTATACAAAGAAACCTAGGTCTTGTTCACAACACATTGTTCATCTATGGTGACTTTATATTTTTAAATAAAAATTGAAACTTTCATGTATATACGGAAGTTACAGAGCGGACACAACAACCACCATTTATATGTATATAACATAAATATTGAAAAAGTTTAAACCCTAGCAGTGACCTTAAACTAAGGCGTAGGAACACGGGTCTTAAGGGCAACACATCATACATTTATGATAATTTCATACGTGAAATAAAAAATATAATCCTTTCATGCATATTATTTTCAGAGCAGACACGACCATATCTGCCTATATGTATATTAATATCAAAATTAACAAAGTTTGAACCCCCACAATATCCTGGACCTAAGTCATTGAAACCAGTCTTGTTGGCGACACACCATACATCTATGGTTATTTCATATATGAAAGAAAAATTAAAATCCTTTCATGCATACTGAATCAGAGCGGACATGACCACCACTGTCTATATGTATAAAGCCTGAATGACTGACGGAATGACAGACTGACAGACGGACGGTTCGATTTTAATATGCCATTCTTCGAGGGCATAAAACATTTATTTACATGTATTCATAATTTATGTGACATAAAACAACTCTAAGTAAAGATTTGGTTTATATCATTCCAATATGCCCTTACATATGAGTGTAAATTAAACACTTAACATAAGGAAGCCTACAATCAAAAATGTAATTTAGCATTGTCTCTTTTACTGTTACTTTTAACGATTGTCTTTCACACTGTATTGAATGGCTATCAATTTCAAAATACCGCTACATGATCAGCAAGATTATCAGCCCATTTTCTCACTCCTGACTGAGTCTCACAACTTCTCATGGTGTCCATATGCGAGATAACGGTGGAGACATCGGAACACATTCAAACTACGTGTGCACCAGTCATAAGAAAGGCAGTAATACACATCAATGCTGTCATTCGTGTAGATAATCCAATTCATGTAGTTATTGCTGCTTACATGTATGCTCTGCAATTTCGTGCACAAAATAAAAGGATCCTTTTGAATTGTGAAAAAGGACAAGTCAAGACTTTCTGTCTATTTATTCTTGGAAACAGCTAGAGCTTAATAACATGCTTTTTTTCTCATCCTGGGAAAATGTACTGAAGACATTTCGTCCGTTGACTCCTAACATACTTCCTGCTTTGGCAATTTCTTGTATATATTTTTTAATGAGAATAATACTAAATTATTAAGATTTGAAACTTCTTGTTGAATTTTTAAGCAATTAAATGTCTAACAAATCTTTAATACCTTAATAACTATGAAATAGCGCTGACTTAAAATGCTTAAAATCTGAAGGAATGAATACATTAATGAAATCACATATTATTTACTGAAAAAGCACTATCTATTTTATTAATTATTAAAAAAAAAAAGAATTCATGATCAAGGTTTTGAACTCAATTCTCCTGGGTGAGAGGCTCCCATGCTACCACTGAGCTAATGCCACATTCCGGGATGCAATGACATCATTTAACAAGTAGTTTTACATGTAATTATACATCAATGCAGACGATGTGGAATTATAAAGTTTAAATACTCTTTATACAGTATCTTTAAATTGTTTTGAGACTTGCGATAATTTTATTTTCACAAAGTAAATTGAATTCTTCTTATCTACCTTTTAAAAAGACATAAAAACCTCTTTATCACTTTGTTAAACGACCACAGTTGTTTGTTGTTGTTGTTGTTGTTTTGTGAGGGCGAAAGAACCGGACCCAGATCAAGTATTCAGCAATAAAATAGCTTGAACAGCATAACTTCTTTCAATGAATCAATATAATTACATAACAACACCTTGCTAATTCTAAGAATGAAATATTTAAGGCATAAGTAGAATTTCAGCATTTATTTATAAGCGTTTACATATAATTCTTTTAACCTGCCAGAGTTTTGTTTACAACTGTTACAGTGGAAACCGTCGAACTCGTACCAAAACATAATCGTACTTATTTTAGTGAAAGTGCCTTTAATTTACTAGAAATGATTTTCCTGCAAACATTTATTAAAATATATGTTATGAATCATATTTCAACAACTTAGAATAAAAATTAATAATGTTGAGTGCAATATACATGCTCCATGATTTGCATTTACTGAAATTAATGCCAGAAAATGACGTTTAGATATTAGATAAAAATCTTATTTTGGAATAGAGCACAGGCAAGCCCCAACTTTATATTGATATAGTTTAAGCCTTTGATACATTACAACACAATGGTGTAATGATTTTGTTGGGGCTGGACTGTGCTGATACTTTAATTTTCGTTTAAAACACCAAAAATACGTGAATTTTCCTAATTTTGCTGAAAATAGGGGTATTTCCATAGAAAATAAATCATACTAAATGTAAACATATGTCTATAAATTCATAACTTTTTAACAGTTTAAGGATTGAACTTATAAATAAAACCTAAAAACAAGAACTTTTCATCAAATTAATTTTTGCCAAAATCTTGGGCAAAAATCCATGGTTAGTGAACCTAGCTCTTTTATCCTGATTGCCCAGAACCACGTTAAAAGCCAAAAATAAATCAATATAAACTAAACAATAGTATAACATACATGCACGGTCAATTGGCTACACCATGTTTCGTACTTAATTATCAGATGGTTAAAAAAATTGTTAGATCAATTTGAATTTTATTTGTCATTGAAATAGAAATAAACAGAATAGTTGAGAATGTCCAAAACAGCAAACTTAAAAAAATTTAGACTGAGGTTTGATTGAGCCTGTTGATGTATGGTACTTGAAGGTGCACCCCCATAGCACCGGCTTAAGCAGAATACAACATTTAAATATCAAATTATAATTAAGAAACATCTGCAGATGTGTTCAAATGGCGTTTGTCATAGACCTTCATTATCCCCCCGCTGATGGAATCGGGAGGGGGATATAGTTTTGGCTTTGTCCGTTCGTCCGTCCATCAGTCCGTCCGAATTTCTTTTCCGGAGTAGTTCCCTGCAACTACTGCCTGGAATTCAACGAAACTTTATGGGAATCATCAATATCAAGAGGAGATGCCCATATCGTCGGCTTGTTCCGGTCAGACACTTTAACTCAGAGTTATGGCCCTTGATTAGTTATGTAGTATGCATGTAGAGTAAAAATTGTTTCCGCACTACTTCTCTGCAACTACTGGCTGGAATTCAACGAAACTTTATGGGAATCATCAATACCAAGAGGAGATGCGCATATCATCGGCTTGTTCCGGTCAGACACTTTAACTCAGAGTTATGGCCCTTGATTAGTTATGCAGTATCCATATAGAAAAATATGTTTCCTCGCTACTTCTCTGCTACTTCTGGCTGGAATTCAATGAAACTTTATGGGATACTAAGAGGAGATGTGCATATAGTCGCCTTGTTCCATGATTAGTTATGTAGTATGCATACATCTCATTGGCATTTCCAGATTTTACTATTTAACACAAAGTTATGGCTCTGTTATTGCCCTGAATATTTATCAAGTTCAAAGAATATTACTGTTTATGCCATGATTAATATATAAATAAAGCCTTATGTCTTCAGTTGTTGTGTTAATAATAACCAGTACTCGGCGGGGGATATAAATTCAACGAATTTGCTTGTTGTGACATGTTTCTGCCATAATTCCACAAAGCTTTAGTGGACTGAGGTCAAATGTCAGGTGAGATAAAAGAATTAAGAAAACCTGATAAAACAGTAGCTGCCACTAAGTACATTAATCATAGACACTGAATGTATTTCTCAGATAGATGTAAACTCACTTTTTTGATTATTTTATGAATTACATGTATTTTGTTGAAAAGGTGTACTTAAAATGTTGTTCTAAACATTGCCATGAACATATTCATAGGACAAAAGAAATCAAATAGCTTTAAATTTAATCTTCTAAAAAGTCCTTCAAAATTTTAAAAAGGTCCTTGATAAGTCCTGGAAAAATCCTGACAGTTTGAAAATGTGAAAGAGTTGGAACCCTGTTTAATTGTAGATACTTTTACTATCATTAATGTATTTAACAGTTAGTATTAACCCTAATTCATTCATGAATGAGGGTTATTATATATTTAAAGCTATAATTAGTTCTCTTTTGCCTAAAAATTCCTCAATGGCACTGAGACTGTATTAACATGTTTGATTTTCTAATAGAGCCAGCGAGGAACTGACCAGCAAGAATATAGGTATACTTGTTCAGTTGCAATTGTTTGATGCTTTTTTTATGCCAAAAAGAATTTCGATATATTGTTATGCAACTGGCTGTCCGTCCATCTGTTAGCACTTCTTTGTGACCAGTCTGTATCTTTTGAACCTGTGGAAGGAAATTGAAGCTACTTGGCAGAAATTTTGAACATAATGAGACGTTATGCATAGCACAGGTTTGACCTATCTCAAGTCAAGGTCAAGGTGACACTTAGTCATTTTGTATTAAATCAAAATTTTGTGTTTGCTCTGCATCTTTTGAACCGGTTGATAGGAATTACACATTGTAGGCAAAAATGTTATTAGTACTTATGTTAAGACGTTATGCAGAACACTAGTTTAGACTTTCTAAGATCAAAATTGGCCCCACTTTGTGGATTTTTTTATTTATATAGACATATATTGAAGTTTTTATGTCCAGTCTGTATCTTTTGAACCAATGGAAGGAAAATGAAACTTCTTGGCAGAAATATTAAACATCATGAGACGATGTGCAGAGCGCAGATTTATAAACTTTATATTTTTAGCTCACCTATCACAATGTGACATGGTGAGCTTTTATGGTCACTTTTTGTCCGTTCCTAGACTTTTACTTTAAACAACATGTCTTCATAAACTGCTAAGCCAATGTCATCCAAACTTCACAGGAATGTTCCTTTGGTGGTCATCCTTTCAAAATTGTTCAAAGAATTTAATTCCATGCAGAACTCTGGTTGCCATGGCAACCGAAAGAAAAAAACCTTAAAATATTTTCTTTTAAAAAGATAAAAGAGCTAGCCTAGAGCTTAGATATTTGGCATTAAACATCTCTAGTTAGTGTCTACCAAGTTTGTTCAAATAAAAGCACTTGGGTCAATATTGGCCCCGCCCAAAGGGGTTCTAGATTTTCCTAATATGTATATACTAAAAACTCTCCTTTAAAAGAAAACAAAAAGCTAGTGCTTTAATATTTACCATGAAACATCTTCTGGTGAGTGTCTACCAAGTTTGTTCAAATAAAAGCTTTGGGGTCAAAATTGGTTTTTCACTGATTTTTAGCTCGACTATTCGATAAGAATAAGTAGAGCTATTGCAGTCACCCGAGCGTCGGCGTCTGCGTCGGCGTAACCACTTATGTTAAAGTTTTTGTAATAGTTCAAATATTTTCAAAGTCCATTGACATATGGCTTTGAAACTTTGCACACTTGTTCACCATCATGACCCCAACCTGTAGACAGGAGGAGGTAACTCTATCAAGCATTTTGACAGAATTATGCCCCTTTTTCGACTTAGAATTTATGTTAAAGTTTTTGTAATACCTCAAATATTTTCAAAGTTCATTGACATATGGCTTTGAAACTTTGCACACTTGTTCACCATCATTACCTCAACCTGTAAACAGGAGGAGGTAACTGTATCAAGCATTTTTTTTACTATCAAGCACTAAGAATAGTCGAGCGTTGCTGTCCTACCGACAGCTCTTGTTCTTATATGTACACATCTTTTGGAACTGTTGTTTTCCCTTAGCAATAGCAACCAGAAATGTAATTTCAGATACAAATATGAGCTTTGTGATACCTGTTTTAGATTTAATATCTGCTTTCCTTTATAGTTTACATAATACTTGTTGTTGTTTTTTTGTCATGGAGAGTTTTTATATTCAGGTGAGCCATTTCAGGGCCATTATGGCCGTCTTGTTATATATTTTTACTGTTAAGATTATAATAATCAAGGAAATAATAGTTTGATATGATGCAATTTTTTTTGAAATAAGACAATCTTATTAATTGAAACTGATGTTACTTAAAATATGTAAATTCAATAAGTAACAATAAGTTGTAAATGATAAATATAAAATGTTAAATTTTTAGGCAATTTATCAAAACTTTGGACATGAATGATGTCTGAAGTACCGTACCGGCAGTTGTTAATTTACAGTGCTACCACTGTTTTGCTATATTGTGGGCAGTCTTTCTCTAATAAATTGAAAGCCTGATATGGGTTGAAGGGCTGATGTAAAGATGTAAATGCTCAAGGGGTCAATATTGGCCTTCCCCCAGGGGTCACATGGATAGAAAAACTTATTTTCATTTATGTATTCTTCTGTAAAGTTACAAATCCCAAATCATAGTTATTTGGCATGTAACATTACATAGAAGAACCCTGCAATAGTTCAAAAATCATTTCACTGATATTAAAAGATGGCTGTGCCCAGTGGGTTGGTTGGGGGATGGGTAGGTTTTGCACAGTTTATAAGTATACAGATTTATATAGTATACATGTTTTAAAGTCTTTTTCTCCAATCTATAACATGCAGAGCATAGATTTTTAGCATGTATCATCTCTTTGTTACAGTAGAGTTATCATAAAGTAGACTGAACATAAGATTAATGTTTGCAGTGTGAGTATTGATATAAAAAATGTAAAGGGAGGTTTATTTTAATTATTTTTAGGCATACTATTTTGTGCTTTTGAATTTCTTGTATAATATTATTTATATGTTTTTTAATCACTAAAAACAACATTATTGTTTTTTTTTCAGTCAGTATTTATACTATGTGACAATTGCATGGAGGTAAATAACACTCTGTGCTTCAAAATTAGCTTTTTAAGAACACAGAGATAGAAAATTCCACTCGACTGCTGGTAATTACAAGTAGAATTTAAGAGAATTTGATGCAGGACCAGTAGAAAAATATTGCCTACACATTGGATTTAGAGGCTACTCGTCCTGCAGAATGAGTGACTCTGAAAATATTTGAGGCCTGGGACATGATTGGGGTCTGTACTCCACAGTGAAAGTTGTGGCGTAAATAATTGTCACTAAGTATTCATGTGACAAGAGCATAGCTCTTCGGCATGCATTAATGTAAATCTTAATATTGATAATTGAAATACAACATGTTGCGGACAAATGTTATAGATTGGTATCCTCTCTGTTAAAAAATTATTTTTGATTACTTTAAATTTTATTTTCTTAAAACAAATTTGCATTCAGGCGTATGCTTCCCCGCCTATGCGGTGCTCTTGTTTCTACCTGGTTTCTACCATTGCCTTTAAATTCCTTCCATTGAAATCCAAAATTCTGTTGAAAGTTTTTGTTACTGTTCGAACTGTTGACTGTTTGACAACATATGATTGTTTTTTGATTGTTTCAGTGAAATACCAATTTTATTTCACCAATTTACACCAAACTCTTATATTTTTATGAGGGCTTATGTAAATGCTGATTTGTGGTGTTCACAAGTGAAATAAATTTGATATTTTTCTGATCCAATTTAATTTCTTTTTATTTTACTTTCTATATAAGATAATTATATAGTAGTGTAGTAGATAATTATTAATTAACTGTTTCTAGATTGAATTGTATTTTACTTTCCTTTCGACAAACATGACAATTTTGGATCAAAGTACATTAAAAGGACATCTTATTCACCATGGAAAGCCCAAGACATCAAACCATCATAAATAATAGATTGAAAAAAACGTTCTGAATTTTATTTAAATCATGGATTCAGTGATATATTCCTAGCCAAGACATATTTGTGTCATTCGCATTATAACTGAATGTTTATTTTAACCCAAAACAAATCTTCTGTATAAAAATCATGGTAAAAAGGTTGGTTGTGATGTGTGTGCTGGATCCCTTTGGATTTCTCCAATTTACTAAAGACGGTGAAAGGTTATCAAAATCACTTTCATTATGTTACTGTAGGTCACAGTTGAGTGAAATCCATCAAGTCATTGAAATTGAAGACAGTGAAGATGAAGACCTTCAGGAAGCTCTCCTACAAAGCCTTACAGAGGAGCATAATTCTGGGTAGGTTCTCTGTAAACTAGTATTTATTTATTATCTACAAAACGCCAGCTTCCAAGTTTAACAACACTTCTCATAAAATCAGAATTTAATGAAACTGAAAACTCTATTCAGACTGCCATCTGTTTGTAAATGTTATTTACCCAGATGTGCACTTTGCAAATTTATTATTGAAGGTTTCTCACTAAAAATGAAAGAAATTCTTTCAGGGATCACACTGTTCAAAATGCTATATATGTTTTTATCTGTAATGGTTGGCAATGAATTCTACAGTGATAAAATTGGTGATGGGAGATTTTATTACATGTAAACTGTACATGACCAACATATTAGAGATCCATCAACAAGACAAATACCTTTAAGTACAGTGTGATATAAAAGACTGTTAAAAATAAGATCAAAATATTTAATATTTCCTTTTTAGCTTGACAAGACAAAGTATATGGAGAGCTGTTCTATCCGCCCCGGCATCCATGTCCAGATTTCAGATTAAAGTTTATGTGCAGTAAAATATTTTTCACTATAACTTTGTCATTTCTTAGGGTATCAACTTCAAACTTCAAATATATGTTCCTTATCATCAACCACATCTTATGTGACAAGGTTCATAACTCTAGCACCAATATTTTCAGATTTATCTCCCCTTGATTTTAGAATTTTATTTAAAAATACTATTTTTAGCTCGACTATACAAAGTATATGGAGAGCTGTCCTACTCGCCCTGGGGTTGGCGGTGGCTTCCCAGCCAGATTTCAGATTAAAGTTTTGGTGCAGTAAAAAAATTTTTTACTATAACTTTTTCATTTCTGAAGGTATCAACTTCAAACTTCAAATATATGTTCCTTATCATCAACCACATCTTATGTGACAAGGTTCATAACTCTAGCACCAATATAATCATATTTATCTCCCCTTGGAATTAGAATTTTCCTTAAAAAAATATTATTTTTTAACTGTTACTTCTTTATTTCTCAAGGGATCAACATCATACTTCAAATATATGTTCCTTATCATTAACCACATGTTATGTGACAAGGTTCATAACTCTAGTACCAATTTTGCAAGAATTATCTTCATGTTAACTTAGATTTTTTTACTTGAAAAATGTTTTTTTTTTCTCTTCAACTTCTTTAATTTAAAGGGAATCTACCTCAAACTTCAAATACATATTCCTTATTATCAACAAGATCATATGTGACAAGGTTCATAACACTTGATGCAATATTTTTCAGATTTATCTCCCTTTGAATTCCGAAATTTCTTTAATAAATATTACTTCTTTACTTGCAGGACTGTACCTGTGTCCACAGACATGCCTGATATAAAAGAAGTTTTGACCCAGTTCCAAATTAAAGCAGTTGATGATGATTGTTTGAATAAACTATTAGTGATGAGAACTAAAATACTTGACACAGCATTGCGAGGTCTTGATCGTAAAGCAGTAAATCTCAAAGCAAGACTGTTTGTTAAATTTACAGGTGAACCTGGGGAGGATCAGGGCGGGCCACGCAGGGAGTTTTTTAGGTTTGTTTTTGTACATTATTTCAACATTTCTTGTATTGCAAATTCTTATGATGTATGTGAATGGTGCCTGATTTGTGCCATTGGTGTTTTCGCCTGGTGACCCCGCCAAGCGAAAAGTCGAGGGTTAACAAGTTAAAATGGCAGGGGCGCGGGCCGAAAACACACTAATTAGCAAGGGCGCAGTGCAAATTTTAATAAATAAAACTTCACCCCACTGGGGCACGGAGCGATATTTCAGATGTAAAATTGTGATGGCGCGGAGTGAAATCACGCTTATCCGCGTCCCGCCATTTTAACTTGTAAATTTTCGACTTTTTGCTTGGCGGGTTTGCAGGGCGAAAATATGAATGACACAAATCAGCCACAATACAAGTGTCATTTGTCAGCCACTTTGCATCCAATTGTTATTACAAAATCCAGACAGTTTTTTAGCTCACATGAGCCAAAGGCTCAAGGTGAGCTTTTGTGATTGCTAAATGATGTCCCCCAGGCGTCATCCATCTGTCAACAATAAGTTGACTACATAATAGCAGTTTCATTTATGATTTAATTTTAAAGATCTTCTATGCTCATCTTTGAGTAAACTATTTTAACAAAGAAATTTGTTAAAACCTATGAAATCCTTATTTAATATGTCTAATTTGAATAAAAAATGAATTAACAATGAATTAGAAGCCATGTTCCCGATAACAGGACAAGTAAAGTTGGTCTTTTCTTTAAAGAACTTTTAATGACAATATTCATATTGTGACCACCTATAGTGTGTAGTTTTTTAAACATGACACGGTACTTTATGTGAGGTCAAACATGTTATTTTATATTTACAAAGAGACTGTGTAGCAATTATACCAATAATTCCTGATATCCAATTTGAGCATAGTATATCTTTAAACAGACTTGTTCAATTCATAAGGTGTTTGCATAAAAAATGCAACTTTGCCCTTATTAAAGTGAATGTGTGTTTTATCTATGACATTTTTCTTATTTCATTTGTTATATATGTACCATAAAATTTCAGAGAATTGCGGGGCTATACTATGATGTTAGAAAACAGTAGAGAATAAATTTGAAATCAAATTTAATGTGCATATACTCATTCTATGTTATTTAGTTGCTGATTTGTGCCATTGGTGTTTTTGTCCTCCCCCTTATGGGGCTAAGTTTTATTTATTAAACTTCGCCCTTCGCCCCTGCTTATTAGTGTGTTTTTTGCTCTGCGCCCCGCCATATTAACGTGTTATTTAACGTCTTTTCATTTGGCACAAATGGCACAAATCAGGCACCATTATCATATGTTGTGGGACCTAAATTCCAAAACACCCTGGGGTCAAAAATGGCCCCATGTTAGGGCTCACAAGTTTTACATAGAATTATATGCGAAAACTGTTTAGTAAAAAGCTTGTTCTTCAAAACCATGGTCAGATTTACTTGACGTTTCACCTTAATGTTCCTTGTGTTATCTTTTTTCAAAACTGTTCACAGAATTTAATTCCATATGATTCCCTGGTTGCCAAGGAAATTTAAAAGGGGAAAAAACCTTAAAAAATATTCCTTTCCAAAACCACAAGGTCTAAAGCCTTTATATTTGGCATATTAAGTATCAAGTGTTTCTCTTATTAAGGAAAACGATACAGATCATTGTTCGAATTTGGTCATGGTTCAATGATTTTTGGCAAAGTAATGCCCCTTTCACTTTGAAAATAATATGAAATTTACAGTTTCTGTCATTATCTACCCAACAGTGTTACATATTCTACTTAAATTTGACATATGGATATGTCAAAGGAATGGACAGGTCAAGTTGGAATTTGGTCATGGTTTGATGATTTTTTTTGCAGAGTTATGTCCCTTTCACTTTGAAAATAATATAGATACATCTTAGGAATAAGCAGTTTAAGTTTGAATTTGGTTGTGGTTCAATGATTTTAGACAAACTTATCTTTCTTGAATGTTGGAAAAATTTTGAACTTTCAGTTTCAGCACTCATACTTTTAGCCATTATTTTGGCTACAAATATGCAATATGCTATTTTTAAAAGGTTAAGACTGAATAATTTTAGTGCCTTGAACATTGTATGAAAATGGTTTGTGTTAACATTGAAAAGTTTTAAGGGCTTTGAACTTAAAATGAAAAAAATAATTAATGCACCATCTGAAATTTTGGCTGCATGCGGGGGCATCCGTGGCATGATGACACATTTCTAGTTTCAAAACTGTTCACAGAATTTAATTCCATATGATTCCCTGGTTGCCAAAGAAATTAAAAGGGGAAAAAACCTTAAAAAATATTCCTTTCCAAAACCACAAGGTCTAAAGCCTTTATATTTGGCATATTAAGTATCAAGTGTTTCTCTTATTAAGGAAAAACGTTGAAAATCTGCAAGACTTACCATGTAATTGACTCTTTAATTACCTTTAATTAGTTTACTTGTCTTATTGTCCTTACAATATAGACTCATCAATTCAAGGTCATCATGCTAGTCCCTCTTGTTTGCTAACTGGTTCAATTGTGTATTAAAATTCAGTTTAAGTAAATAAAAATGTGACTACCTTTCTTTTAACTAGGCTGGTAATGAGGGACTTGAGAGAATCAATGTTTTTTGAGGGACCCATTGAAGAAAAAGTCTTCTCTCATAATCTAATTTGCCTTGAGAAAGATCAATATCGCCTGGTTGGACGAGTAGTCGGATTGTCCTTGGCCCAGGATGGTCCGGGTATGCATTTCCTGTCACCGAACTTGTTTGATTTGATGGTTGGGCACCATACAGACCTAAAACAGGTGGAAAATGTTCTGTCTGAGGAAATAAAACAAATGATACAGGAAGTAAGTCTTTGTATGTTAATTTTTCTTCTCTACACAAAATGCATACATTCATGTGTACGTGTGTCCGTGTGCATGTGTGTGGATTAAAACTGTTACTGACACATATTTTATTTTCATGTTGTATTATTAGCTTACCAGAACCGAAGGTTCAGGGTGAAAAGGGGGATGCTACTGCGTCCGCCCTCATGCGTCAACAATTGTCTTCTTTTCTGAAATTGCAGGGCAGATAAATTTACTTCAAATTTGGTCTGTGGCATGAATTTTCTTATGTCATTTCAATTGGCCCCTTTTAGTAAATAAAACCTTAAACTTTTCTACATAACTAATTGGTGGATGATCACCAAACTTGTAGTATTCTTGGGTAGTCTTTATTCAAGTTTGCTCATATTAATTTGAAAAAAGGGCCACTAAAGCTAAAAATAAAAAAAAACCTTTGAACATCTTGACAATGGATAATTTCCAACACTGAAAAGCAGTTGTTTTTTGGTGAGCAACTCATGAAATCATGGCCCTCTTGTTCATTCTCCCATAGGTTAACATTGAGTCAAGGACACGTTTTGTTAAAAACTTTGTAATTATGTGATGTCATAGAAAAGGCCTTTGACTGTTGTAAAACAGATCAATCTTTGTCAATATGACTGTAAGGTCAGTTTCAAATATCAGTTACATTTGGTTAAAAACTGAGTTTGTCAAATCATAAAAGAACCTTGTCAGTATTGACTATTCTAAATGCTATTTTATTCTTATTGACCTTGATAATAATTAAGGAATACTGGGTCATCAAACATCATTTGTGTGCATTTAACTGGAATGGGTAATATTAAATAAAAATTTAGGTCACACAAAATAACAAATTTGTTATCAATAAAGAGACTTATTTTTCATTTGATCTTTGTGAAACATTGTAGAATGTTCACCATGGCATTGAAAAGATGTTCAAGTTGGTTTAAAACTATGTCACAAGGTCAGAATAACAGAAAGTCATTATACACTTTGTAGAAGATATATTTTTCATTGGATATTACTGTCATTTGGCCAAAAATTCCTTTTGATAATATCTCAGTAAAGTTAAAATCAGTATATATAAAATGGGGTTGTGACTGGCATATTTTGTAATAAATCTTCATGAAACTTAGAATGAAAGTTAGCACTGAAATTATCTAAATATAGTTTCAATATAGTTTGAATGAAGGTTCTTCTGGATCACTATGGATTTTCTTTGTTACTTAAATGTATTTTCAGCTGCACTCACAATCTCATTAAATTTTATATACAGACTTCATATTGTGTTATTGCATGTAAGTCAGACCTTTTGCATTTTTGCTTGTAGCTTGTGTCTTAAATACCTTCTTTTATTTTCAGTTGATAAATGCTGACAACTGTCAGAAGACAGATGTTTTTCTTTCAAAATACTGTGACCAGCTGTTAGATTTTGGAATATCAAATGTGTATAAAATGGCAAAAGATGACAAGGAGGGACTAATACAAATCATTAAAAAACATCAAATATTCTACAGGTAATTGATGTTGTGTTTACTCAATTGAGCCTTGTTAAAAAAAAAACAAAAAACAGCATAATTTTGTATTTACATGTTTCATCAAATAAAAAGTAATTCTGCTGTAACAAGTCATAATATGTTAATGTAAATTCCCTAAACATTTCTCAATCAGACAAAAATGGTTTGTTTACCCTGAATGAAAAACATTTCTTTATTTGAAGCTACAGCAATGATACTGAACCATGCATCTGTGAGTGACACAGGGCCTTTGTTTAATTTGTCATGCTTGTTACTGACAATCTTGCATTTGACAACTTGGATTTAAGCCACTGAACTGAATGTAATAAAAATCAATTTCAAGACATTCTTTACCAATATCTGCCCAAAAGAAAAAAACACAAGCATATTTTGATTATTTTGTTTATAGGACAGCAGGTGAAATCTCTCAATTTATCAATGGGATGAATGATGTCAGTAAAGCATGGGAAATGGTCAGCACTCATGCTGCCATTTTCAAGCCTATTTTCTGTTTCCAAACAGAGGAAATAACAGGGGAGGACTTTCTCAAACTCTTCAAAATCAACTTTAGTGAGACTGGGTCCAATCAAAGACAATCTGAAGAAATCACAGTTTATGGCTGGGAAGCCTTTCTTCAGTCAGTTGAAGGTAAAGTGTAGTTATAAGTTTATATCTACTTAGCAAATTGTTTTTACAGTGCACAAGATGTCAACTGTTAGAAAACGCATGGTTCTCCCCTGATCAGGCGGTTTAGAGGCTTAAAGGGCTTAAGCAGACTTAAGAAATAACCTAAACCTAAACAATATGTCATTATAAGCCTGTACATATTTAGATGCCCCCAGGTTAATTTTTGGGGAGTGGGGCATATATATTTGCTCTTGTCCATCCTTCTGAGACTGTTGTGTCCTGCTTTGTATTTAATGTAGAAAGCTATTTGTACTATTTCAATAAATTCTGTAATCATTGTAATGTTTGTACAGAAATGTATCATTTCCAAATGAACACAGCAACTAGTTGTGTGCTAGCTAGAAGGTTGACAAGTGACTTAGGTCACTGCCATATGTAAATAACATGTAGTTTAAAAGTTTTAAGTATTTGTAAGGAAAATCTTTTTTATGAGGCTTACAGAAATGCATGCAAGATATGAAGCTTACTCTTTAAAATGCCTTTGTTCAACTGTCCAATAAAAAACATTCTGGAATAAACATGCATATAGCCTAGCCAGCCGATGAGCTGCAGATATAACTAAATCAATAAAGATATTAAGAAATGACTTCTTAGTCCTGAAATATAATTTTGGAGAATGTAAGGCATGTAGTGGCAGTAAATAACAGATGAAAACAGAGGCATTTGCAGAAAATGTGTCCCAAGACATGTTTAAGTACACACATGTTGATAGTGCCTTTGTGTATTAATTATTGTTTACAATTTCAGCTCTTGACATTGCAGTTACGTATCCTGAGATTCTCTCTTTCGTGACTGGTGCTGACAGAATCCCACCTTGTGGCTTCAGTAAATTAATAGATATAGACTTTTACTCTGATGTTGGTCGTCTACCATCAACTTCAACTTGTGCACTACAGCTTTGGTTACCAAGAGTGACAGACCCTGATCATATTACATCTGTGATGGTCAAGGCTATTAAAGAATCCTATGGATTTTTGAAAGTTTAAACTATCAGTGAAGCTATGTTTAGCACAGTTTTAATTCTTTATATTAGTGATTAAGGTCTGCTTTGAAGACTATTCAGATAGGTAAAACTAAAATACATACTGAAACTTAGGGCTGTGGGTTCAAACCCCAGAAGGGTCAACTTTTTATAATTTATAAATATATATATAACTTAAGTTCCATTTTGCCAACAATATTCAAACTTCATGGGATGAATGTCTATATTAGGTAGAAGACCCAAATTGATTTTGTGGTCACAAGGTTAAGGTCATTATTACCTTAAAACTCAAAACAGTTTCTGGAGCATGACTTAAGTTCCATTTGGCCCACAATATTCAAACTTCATAGGATAATTGTCCATAACTCAATAACTTATGTATTTATCAATCTACTGCTGTAAAATTTTATAGGATGAACAGCCAAGTCCAATACATGACCCCTGTTGAATTTAGGTTCATAAGGTTAATGGTCAGGGACACAATGATCTTTACACTGAAAATAGTGGTTTCTGTAGCATAACTTAAGTTCCATTTGGCCCAATATGTTTAAACTTCATAGGGTGATTGTCAGTATTGGGTAGAAGACCCCTATTTATTTTGGGGTCACAAGGTCAAAGGTCAAGGTTACTATTACCTTAAAACTGAAAACAGTTTCCGCTCAATAACTTAAGTATAAATAAACCTACAGCTGTAAAATGTTTTAGGATGAACAGCCATGTCCGATACATTACCCCTAGTGATTTTAGGGTCATAAGGTCGAAGGTCAGCATCACAATGATCTTTACACTGAAAACTGTGGTTTCTGGAACAAAACTAAAGATCCATTTGACCCACAGTGTTCAAACTTCATAGGATGATTGTCAATATTTAGTAGAAGACCCTTTTAATTTTTGGATCACAAGGTCAAAGTCACTATTACCTTTAAAACTGAAAACGTTTTTGGTCAATATCTTAAGTAATTATCAACATACTGCTGTAATTTTTTGAAAGAAATGTGCACAAGTGACTTAAAAATAACTTTAATATAAAATGTCAAGCTCAAAAACAACAGCTTGCTGAAAAGTCAAGTTCAGCACTTGAAGTTTCATGCATATTCCTTATAACTGTGGATAAACCAAAATAGTGAAGTAGATTTTGTTTTCGGGCCTTTTCAAGATCTTATAAAAGATATAATTAAACGGTTTCTTTTTGTGTCCAGTGTCTTTAAGCGAGAACTGGGGGCCATGGACCATTTTAGTAAAGATGGTGCTGATGGACATGTTTTTAAAATTAAAATTTTAACTTTTGTTGAATTTTATTTTTTGATTATTGAATATTCATTTTTATTCCACAATGGTTTAATTTTTATAAAACAAAAAACAAGGAAATTCATGTCCAGAACTTTTTTAAATTTGAGAATACAAGTTCTATCTTATCACTACTTGCCATCAATAAACTAATCTGGTGGAGTATGGTGACATTTTCTTCTTCAGTCCAACCTCTCCTAGACTACTCCTCACACTGGGCATTTTCTTTCCAATACAGAATGATCCGTACCAAGTCTAGTTGTCCATATCATTGGCATTTTCCTGTTCAATTATTTTTAGCTCGACTATTCGAAGAATATGAGAGCTATTGTAGTCGCCCCGGCGTCGGCGTCCGCGTCGGCGTCTGCGTTGGTTAAAGTTTTTTGTAAAGTCAAATATCTCAATTATTGCTTGAGATATTCAATTGAAACTTACAATACTTATTAATAGTAACAAGGTAAATCAGATTGACAAGTTGGATAACTCTGTCTACAATATTGACAGAATTATGCCCCTTTTTAACTTAGAAATTTTGGTTAAAGTTTTTTGTAAAGTCAAATATCTCAATTATTGCTTGAGATATTCAATTGAAACTTACAATACTTATTTATAGTAACAAGGTACATCACATTGACAAGTTGGATAACTCTGCCTACAATATTGACAGAATTATGCCCCTTTTTAACTTAGATATTTTGGTTAAAGTTTTTTGTAAAGTCAAATATCTCAATTATTACTTGAGATATTCAATTGAAACTTACAATACTTATTAATAGTAACAAGGTACATCAGATTGACAAGTTGGATAACTCTGCCTACAATATTGACAGAATTATGCCCCTTTTTAACTTAGAAATTTTGGTTAAAGTTTTTTGTAAAGTCAAATATCTCAATTATTGCTTGAGATATTCAATTGAAACTTACAATACTTATTTATAGTAACAAGGTACATCAGATTGACAAGTTGGATAACTCTGCCTACAATATTGACAGAATTATGCCCCTTTTAAACTTAGATATTTTGGTTAAAGATTTTTGTGAAGTCAAATATCTCAATTATTGCTTGAGATATTCAAATGAAACTTACAATACTTATTTATAGTAACAAGGTACATCAGATTGACAAGTTGGATAACTCTGCCTACAATAATGACAGAATTATGCCCCTTTGGAACTTAGAAATTTTGGTTAAAGTTTTTTTGTAAAGTCAAATATCTTAATTATTGCTTGAGATATTCACTTGAAATTTAAAATACTTTTTTATAGTAACAATTTTACATATCTCAATAACTATTAAAGATATTTATTTAAAACTTCACATTTAGGGTCATAATTGTAGGTCACTGACAAAGATCCATAATTCTATCTTGCATTTAGGATGATTTTTCTCCCCTTTTTCAACTTAGAAATTCTTGGTAAAGTTTTGCTTGTAAGCTGTTATCTCAATAACTACTGAATTGGTTTTGTGCCTTTTTTGGGACAATTTTATGCATTCATAATAATAAAGCAGTGATTTGCTTGATAAAACATCTTAATAACAAGCCTTTGTACCTTTTCTGTCAAATTTATGTATTCATAGGTAATTAGTATTATTATACTCAATAAAACACCCTTGTAACATTACCTTCCGAATAGTCAAGCCAATACTGTATAATTAGACTCTCTCTAAGGCCTATAACATGAATTTATAAAAAAAAATTAGCCCTTTTGTGAACTTAAAAAATTTAACATTATTAAGGCTCTTTTACTATCAAGCACTTAGAATAGTCGAGCGTGCTGTCCTTCCGACAGCTCTTGTTGTCAAAGTTATGGCCCTTAAATGTTTTGTTGTTTTTTTTGTCAGGACTACTTCTCTTATGCCACAGAAGCAATTCAATGAAACTTTACAGGATTGATCTGTGGCTTAATTTTCTGTGCATAGTATAAGGGTTTTCTGGTTGAATGAGTTATGGCCCATATTTGAAAAAGGTTTTTAGCTCACCTGAGCATATGCTCAGGGTCAGCTATTAGGATCACTCTTCATCTGTCGTACGTTGTCCGTTCACACTTTTAAAACGACATCTCCTCTGAAACCATAAGGCAGATCATAATGAAAATTCACAGGGATGTTCCTTGTGTGAAGCCTTAACAAAGTTGTTCAAAGAATTCTATTCCATGCAGAACTCTAGTTGCCATGGCAACCAAAAGAAAAAACTTTAAATATCTTCTTCTAAAAAACCCAAAGAGCTAGATCTTAGATATTTGGCATGAAACATCTTCTAATGGTAGTCTACCAAGTTTGTTCAAATAAAAGCCCTGGGGTCAAATTGGCCTGCCCCAGGGGGTCATTGATTTTCCCTATATGCATATAGTAAAAACTTAAAAAATCTTCTTTTAAGAACCCAAAGAGCTAGAGCTAAGATATTTAGCATGAAACATGTTCTAATGGATGTCTACCAAGTTTGTTCAGATTAGAGTCCTAGGGTCAAAATTGGCCCGGCCTAGGGGGTCATTGATTTTCATTATATGTGTATAGCAAAAACTTAAAAAATCTTCTTTGAAAAAAACCAAATAGCTAGAGTTTAGATACTAAGAATGAAACATCTTCTAGTGAGTGTCGAACAAGTTTATTCAAATAAAAGCCCTGGGGTCAAAATTGGCCCCATCCCGGGGGTCATTCATTTTCCTTATATGTGTATAACAAAAACTTAAAAAATCTTCTTTGAAAAAACTTAAATAGCTAGAGTTTAGATATTAAGCACGAAGCATCTTCTAGTGAGTGTCTACAAAGTTGTTCAAATAAAAGCCCTGGGGTCAAAATTGGCCCCGCCCCAGGGGACATTGATTTTCTTATATGTGTAAAGCAAGAACTTAAAAATCTTCTTTGAAAAAAACCTGAATAGCTAGAGTTTAGATATTAAGCATGAAACATCTTCTAGTAAGTGTCTACAAAGTTGGTTCAAATAAAAGCCCTGGGGTCAAAATTGGCCCACCCCGGGGGGTCATTGATTTTCCTTATATGTGTATAGCAAAAACTTAAAAATCTTCTTCGAAATATCAGAATAGCTAGAGTTCAGATATTAAGCATGAAACATTTCTTAAGTAAGTGTCTACAAAGATTGTTCAAATAAAAGCCCTTAGGTCCAAACTGGCCCTGCCCCAGGTGTGTCATTATTTAACTATATGTGTAAAGAAAAAACTTGACCAGCTAGACCTTAGATGTTTAGCATGATCTTATAGTGGGTGTCTACCAAGTTTGTTCAAATAAAAGCCCTGGGGTTAAAACTGGCCCCGCTATGAGGGCCTATATACAGGTGAGCGACTTCAGGGCCATCATGGCCCTCTTGTTTTGTGTGTGTGTTGCCAGCTGCACAGAATCTTATCCGAACTACTTAAAAACTGCTGGTGCAATTTTATCCAACTTTTATAGGAATGATCAGTACCAAGTCTAGTTGTGCATATCATCAGCTTGTTTTGGTTCAGTGATTTTTGTCCGAGTTATGGCCCTTTATTTTTAATTTCAAAGTTTGTCTGGAGTACTCCTCTTATACCACTTATGCAATTTTAATGAAACTTTACAGGATTGATCTGTAGCTCAAGTAGTTGCACATATCACACGGGTGTTCCGGTTGAGGGATGTTTAGCCGAGTTATGGGCTTTGAATAAAAATTTGTTTTGCTCTGTTAATGATTTTTGGGTCTCCTACAGTAGCTGCAACATAATTGGCTATCATTAGGTGACACATGCCATCACTGATGGCCCTTGTGTTTATGTGGTACTACCAAATACAATGATTTGAATTCATTAGATTTATAACTCAATGTACATGTAGATGCATTCTTTTTAACAATGAGCTTAATATAGATTGAGACAATTAAGATAGGGAAAAATGTGTCCTTTTGATATAAAAATAGATGTATATTCATACTAAAAAAGGACAGAGAAAAGATTTAGAAAATTTCTGTGTTACTGTTTTACAACTTTTACTGTTAATAGAATTTATTATGCAATATATAAAAAGTGTGAATAAAAAGAAAAAGAAATAGACAACCTTCACTTTTGTATAACTAATATATTGTAACAGAAAGCAAGACTCGGATTATTAGGCAATTTTTTATACACTTACTTTACATGTTTATTATTGCGTTGGTGCGCTGCAAAACCACAGCAATTAGTCTATTTACTTAAATCTGTCTGTTCCAATTACATACATGCCTCAATAATCAGATTGTTGCATGATGCAAAATACTATAAATCTGTCATTAAGTAAAGCTCACTTAATCTATATTAAGTAAGAATTACTCGACAATACTCTTCTTTTATATCAAGTGAAAGCAATATCTGTTAAAAAATATTCTTTAATTTCAAGTTGAATTAATTTTTCCGTGGAGCACCACACTAAATATCGTATTCTGGTATATACCGGACAAGGCGCTTGAATGACAAAATGCTTAAATCTTGCCTTTTTACCCAACAAAGTGAACTTTTAAAGGTCTTATTCATCTTTTCACAACGATTTATATATAATTATGAATGTAAAATAATAATCGATGAAAAAAAACACGATATTTTTCTATTTTGTGATCATGATTTCTGCATGCTGTAGAGGCACCGGTCGGTCTATTTACCCCAAGACCACGCCAAGACACATCAAGACTACGTCAAGACATATCAAGATCACCCCAAGACACTTTTACTGACATGTAAATACATTTTAAATTTACATTTTTTACGGGAGGAAACTATGCAATTTCACATTTACACATTGAATCTCTCATTTAATTGCATATATTTTTTAAATATATTCTTTACAACAATGAAATAATGGCAATGTTGCGGGATTTGGGTGTAGTCCTCTCTGCTCCAGTCCTGTAATGAGTTAAATCCGAACTAAACGCTGGAACAAGATTTTCGCTTCTTCCATAGTGGAGGGCTTATGTATGTTTCGCTCCAGCATTTCACTTTGAAACATGTCGCTACAACGGGCAAAAGGTGACGTGACACCAAACTGTCTCTGCACTTCTTCTATGTCCCTCCTGTCCACTTCCTTCTTGTAATCCCTGCCTCCTAAAAGCGTATGAACATATTTTTTGTATTAGATTTTAGCGGTAATTCCAATGTTAGTTTTATGCTTGATGCCTAAGAGCCCATATATTTATTTATGTAATATTAAAATACTCAAATTATGATATTTATAATTTAAAAAATACCATCCAAAGTTGTCCAACCCCGAAGATTATTTTACATAAACTTGTTTCGTGAAAAGTTTTAAAGTGTATTAAACTGCAGTACCAATTAACTCTTAAAATATATGATAAACAGAATCATCAATTGGTTTGAATTATTACACCAAATAAATTATTCGCCATTGGGGTGGTGGTGGGAAGTATACAAGTGATTAGTATAAAATAATATAAGGGCTCTGGTAAGACTTAAACTCGACTACAGTGGCAACGATGGAGAAATCGCGCAAACCTGTCGCCTTGTACACTACATTTTGAACACTAGATTAATGTTTCAAATCAAACTTGGAAGATAAGTGACATAGCGGCAGTTACCATCTATTTACATACATAACTGACCTGGGACATAATTTATAATGTTTATATGTGTTCTAGCTTTTACTAAAGCCAAAGCAATCTGTATTTGAAAAAAATGTTCGTTAAAAGGATAGGTATTATCCCAACAATGCACTTACCTTCTGCTGCTAACAATAGTTCATGGAAAGGATAGCTGGAACAGAAATGCCATCATATTCTTTCGCCAAGAAGGACTGTTATGGAAAATAGGAGATATATTTTTTTTTTCAAAATAATTTGCTTACCAAATAAGAATGGCATGTGATACAGCATATCAGGTTTACCACCTATGGAATCTGATCCGCGGCTTTGTCGAATCCGATGACTGTTCCAGTCTGACAATACTTTCTTCAGGTCTGTGTCGAGCAGATCAAAGAAACAGAAGCGCAAACAGTCACTGCAACAATATTTAAATTAGAAATTTAAAATAAGATATAAGGTTACAAAAATTACTCGAGATAGAAAAGTTATAAAGGACGGCTGAAATGTTGTTTGCTGAGCTGAGCCGAAACTGCAATTTACATATTATTACCAAAGAATGTCGCTGTCTGGTGTATTGTTCTACCGGTATTTTATCTTGCCATATGAAAATGAGGTTTATTTAAGAAATAACATCGGCCTGAGAGGTGTTCATCGGCTATTTAACACCGGTTTGGATTTTGATGTGTAGGAATGGACCACGAAGGCCGTAGGCCTAAGTGGTTAATTTTCTCGCTTCAAAACGACAAAACCGGTGTTCAATAGCCGATATACATCTCTCAGGCCGATGTTATTTCGATTCTAACACGATAAAATAAGGAAGCGCACTAATGTTAATTTTTTCAAGCGGAAATAACTTCCGGTGCCGATTTTCGTATAACGATGTTCGATTTTCGTAACCTACTGTTGCGGAGATATACATGTAGAAATTATGAAACAAAAGAAATAATAAGAAAAAACGTTATTTTTTTCAAGTTTTCAACAACAAAAAAATTACGTCGTATCGTGCTTACATCGGTGCCCCATTTATCATTCTTGTATGTATGAAATAACGTCAGCTTGTTTTATAAAATTAATGACTTGTTTACTTAGGATGACGTCATTACGCTGCTTACGGATTGGCGCCGTTTTGTCAAAATTTTTATTAACTGATATGAATTAAATATGTGGCGTTAGTGTATGTGAGATATTATTTCGGTATTGTATGAAAAGAAAACATTATAACAACTGAAAATATAAATAAAAATGCTTTTTATTGTTGCTTTAAAAGGCCTTGTAAACTATATAATCGATGGAAGAAACATAACAGCCGCATATACAATAATACAAGTAGTCCTTAACCAGTGTTTATTGGTAGTTTAACACCGTTTTTTTTTCTTCTTTATCTATAGTGCCAAATCACGTGGAGTGATAGAATCGTTTTATACATATAACGGTGCAACTTTTAAGTATGATGTGAAGCCAAATCTATACTGGGGTTATAAGGATATTTAAAGGTATATGTTAAACTGGAATATTTTAGATGCTCACACGTGCAAAGGATTTGTAGTTTCCAGATAACCAGCCGCTTCTATACTGGCAAACAGCTCGATCCAATACTGGAATGCTCCTTGTCTCCCAGACCTCCACCATCTCTCAATTCGCTTGAGAAAATGTAAATAACTTTGATTACATAAAAATATCATTAAAAATTCTAAATTAGTTTTTCTATTTATTTGTTTTTTTGTTTTTACGGAGCATACAATTAAAATCATATGGCACCGAAACGGGAAAGATGACTGCAACACCAACAAAAAGGCAATGCCATGGGTCAAAACCACCTTACCTGCTTGTGTTAAGAGATGCATAGAGATGCAATTTATTCGAACCCATTTAGTCGCCTCATGCAATCTGGTGCTTCAACCCTTGTGACATTTAGCGGCAGTTGCGACATTTAGCGGCGTTGTGACATATAAGGCCCCACACAGAATGCTATAAAATCTTAACAAATGTGCCTTATAACGTTCTTAGCACAAACATTGCATTAATTTCTAAATCTTTGCTGCACTATTATCATTTCGACAGATAAAGACTTTTAAAGGATAAATTTACGTTTGTCAATTTGTTCAGAAGGTTTTTATTAATTATTTATTGTTGTAAGGTAAGGAAGGGGGATAAATTTTATGAAAATGATTAACCGATACAAAAAGGCCTACCTGGTTAGAATGAGAACTTCCTTTAATCACACTCTTACTCCCCGCCATGCTATCTGTATGATTATGGCGGAATGCCTTCTGAATGTCCTCTGTCAAGGTATTCTCTGTCCCACAATCCATTCGCAAACAACGAGGTACACCTTTGTTGAATGAATGATAAAATGTGTTATAAAAATATTATAAATGTAACGTCTACAATCAGCGGATTATGATAACAAAATATTGTCTTTTATTACATCCTTTGTGTATAGAAGTATTTCAATATGTGGCCATTATCTTACTGAAAAGCTTATTAAAATTGGACAGTTCGAGGCAAAATTCAACGAAATGAAATCTAGTGTCGCGATTCACATTATTTGAACGTTTGCCCTAAAAGTCTGCAATTTGAAAAAAAAGTAAATTGTAAAAGTAATGTACTAAATGTAAATAATGGAAATTAAGCAATTCTCTTATTTTCCTTAAGCTTATAACATAAATGGTTTTTAATACATTGTATGATTCAGCCTTTCTTAGTTTGATCTTTCTACTGTTAAAATATTATTTCTGCCTTGCATATATCTTTTTATGATAACGAAGCGTGAATTCGTCTAGATTTTAGAAGGTATTCTGAACATTGCATTACACTCATCACTTTTAATTATACTCCAAAACAGTACCTTTTATTTCCTGAATATAGCGAAGAAATAATGTCGCCACGATTTTTGGATTGTTATTAGAACTGACCGCTTCTAACCATAGAAGCCGACGTGAAAATCTGAAAAGATAAATTGTCAATTTTCACTATTGGTTATCATTCTTTCACTGTCCGCTTTTACAGCTGAAAATTTGTTCCATACCATTAAAATTTATTTATAAGTCAATTGGCAAGGAAATTACAGTTCTTTTCCCTGTATTAATGAAGTTGTAAGGGATAAATCATGAACATCTAAAAAACCCGGAAATTCTCCTGTATGAAAATTGAAAAAAAAAACAACACAATAACAAAACAAAGAAGAAAACAATTCGGAAATACTGTACCCATCGATGGCAGCGTGTATAGGAAATCCATATCGCTTCAATTTGTCATACCCGTCTATATGTATAAGGAAGTTTGGCCCTTCGTTAAAGTACGACCGCCTATTAAACACTCTTCTCCTTCTGGTTTCGACACCATCCGGGTCAATTGAAAGTAGTAAGGAGCGCACAGTTTCTCTATCAAAAGGCAAAAATATGATGAATGGCATTGAGGAGTTACTAGTATATTATTCAATTGCATTGAAAACGCGAGATAATTTTGTTTTATTCTCAAACAATGCAATATCTTATAATGACATATATAACCACCTACAAACTTAGGATGTATGCAAAACTTTTTGATACGAACTTTAAGTATGAATTTCAGCAGAAGTTTACCTATTCGACAGTTATTGTTGATGTACACAGTACTCCCCTATCAAACCATGCCGTATATTTGTTATTGTTCTGAATGTGACTTCAAGTCAATAAAACACACAAGCAACATATTTACCTAGGAACCACTATTCCATGGGCAGATGCTAGTCGGTGGGCCATGCCACGGTACCCCAAATTTCGACCGCTCCCATTTAATTCATACTGAAATAATAATGTTCTTACTATTAATAACTTAGTAAATAAGATTTATGTTTCTTTGTTTGATTGGTTGGACACAGTTTATTGTTATGGAGCAGAAACAGGGAAGATGACTTTGGATAACCTCGGATGTAACAAACTTCAATGAAATTCCAGGGCTTAAAACCTTCTCACCTGCTGGAGCTTACAGATTTATAGACTACAGCTATATGCCTCTTAATACTATGCAGGGGTGAATGGTGGTTGCCATTCTGATCATGATGCCTCAATCATTACAGGCAACTCCTCAGTCTCAAGGGCAAAATAAAATCTATGAGGCGTAGGAAATTTTATTGACATATTTCAGGCAAAATCTTTATTGTTATACTGAAGAATATAAAAGAACTGAAGGGTAAGGATGTCATGCACGTTTGCTCGCCTGATCACCGTTCAATCAAAGGTGGTCAAGTTTTGTGTACATTTCTTTTTCTAATCATCATTATTCTTTCTACGTTTTGACGTTCAGTCAATTACCATAAATAGAATATAATTTGGTAAATTTTGATAGACATGCCATTTCAGAGATTAAAACAATAACCACATAATGTAGCCTTCTAAGATATGACCTCCACTGAGGTTTTTTGACATGATGGGACTGAAAATATTTTTTCCAGATAATTGTACCATTTGATGTAGGTTTAGACCACTAATCTTTGTGCAAAATTTCAGATCATGCGCGCACACTGTTTTTCCGGAATAAATATTCAAACTGTAAAAAACTGACCCAAACTGAAAAGCGTTCAAACGCTTTTCACTCAAATTAGGCTAAGAAAAGCATCAAAATACGATTTTCAATTTATTTCAAAGTATATTTCTTAACTATCTTTGCATATATTACGGTTTAAAGTGCCCCAGCTCATTTAAGTAAGAAATTCAAATGTTATGTTTTTAGACTTTTAAACCTCAGTGGAGTCCCTTTAAAACTTACAACTACTGCTCCGTATGCTTCTTGCCTAGCGGCGTGTGTGGAATGGCGACGGAGTCCTAAACGCCCAAGAATTCGGTTCAGTTGTCGTATACTGCAAACAATTTATCTTTTTTAGATATACTGTTACTTTTTACATGAAACTGATACACATTAAAAAAGTTCTTCTCTCCCTCCCCCACCCCTTCTCCCCTCCCCTCTCTTGTTTTTATATTTGTCAGTGTTACTGATCTCTACAAAGTCTGAGAAAAATTATCTTCACCCTACATAAACCAACACCTAAAAAGGGCTCATGTTCCAACATTAACGGATCCCTTGCTTCATTGCTATCAATATTTTTTAGATTTTTTGTATTCCCATTAAAAAAAAAGAGAGTAATTTTAGTGTTTAACCGGTCAGTCCTTTTGGAGGTTCGAGTTCCTGGTTATATACCGGTTTTGCAAACATACATAAATTAAATTTATAACGTAAATCGATTTATGTACGTCAAGCCAGATGGACGGGGTGGCTAAAGACGGGGGGGGGGGGGCTAAAGACCGGGGTCGGATATGGGGGGTGGGACTTGTATCACATTATTTCAGACTTACTAACTAATATAATATGATATAATATATAATAATATTAATATAAAATAACATTTTATAATTATATATATCAATATGAAATTGTATTATATAATATAATGGCGAAGCTTACCTTATTATCATGCCGCGTCGCTCGTAGAGTAGAGAAACAATTTCGGAATATTGGAATCCCGAAAAAAAATATTCTCTGACCAGTTCATCTCCTTTGTTTTGTTAAGAAGTATAATTCTGACAATGTTGGAAATTTGCCAATTAGATTAACTGAAAGATTCACGTTTTTAATTTAACTTTTATAAGGTCTGCAAACTAGTCGGAAAGTAATCACATTATAGGTTATGGAAAAAGGATACTATCGTGGTCACTATAGTCGGCCATTGTTGATTTGGCATATGTGTAATGTAATTGTAATGTAATGAAAGGATACTGTCTACAAATGTGTTACCAGATAAAGACGTGTATAAATTATCCGACATATTGAAAAAACAATAACATTCTAACGCGCATGACACAACTGAAACACCGGAAGACGAAAACACGAAAATTAAGAAATAAAACTTCGCGCCGCGGGGTCGCGGGACGAGATTTAAGGAATAAAACGGCGGGGGCGCGGGCCGAAAAGACGCTAATTAGCGGGGGCGCGGGGCGAGATTTAAGAAATAAAACATTGCCCCGCGGGGTCGCGGGACGAGATTTAAGAAATAATACGGCTTGGGCGCAGGGCGAAAACACGCTAATTAGCGGGGTCGCGGGGCGAGATTTAAGGGAAAAACTTCGCCCCGCGGGGTCGCGGGACAAGATTTAAGAAATAAAACGGCGGGGCGCGGGGCGAAAACACGCTAATTAGCGAGGGCGCGGGGCGAGATTTAAGGAAAAAACTTCGCCCCGCGGGGTCGCGGTACGAGATTTAAGAATTAAAACGGCGGGGACGCGGTGCGAAAACACGCTAATTATCGGGGACGCCAAACAGGGTTTAATAAATGTATAAAACGGCGGGGGCGCGGAGCGAAAACACGCTAATTAGCGGGGGCGCGGGGCGAAAACACGAGATTTTAACTTCAAAAACGGCGGGGGCGCGGAGCGACAACACGCTAATTAGCGGGGGCGCGGAGCGAAAAGTCGAGGTTTTTAAGAATAATTTGGCGGGGGCGCGGACAAAAGCACGCTAATTAGCGCCCTATAACAATAAATATTTCGCTTCGCGGCCCCGCGGTTTTACAATTAAATCTCGACTTTTCGCCCCGCGCCTCCGCTAATTAGCGTGTTTTCGCTGCGCGCCCCCGCCATTTTAATTGTTAATTCTCGACTTTTCGCTTGGCGGGGTCGCGGGACGAAAACGCGAAATGGCACAAATCAGCCACCATAGATTACCGATACTACCGTTGAGGACAACGATGACGTCACTTTATCAAGGCTACCGATTCGGGCGATGATATAGGGTGTCAGAAATTGGTGTTGGCTGATGGATTTTCTTATAAGCTATTGTAAATTGTTTGAAAACTATGTTTGGTCTGTGAGGCAGTGTATGTCTTTGGTTATAAGTTATAACTATTATCTATGCGTCTCCGACCAGTACAGTATAGATCTAATTCGTGTAAAAAATGAATTAAAATGAATGTTTCTTATCTCGATGAGATCAGACAGGCACCTAGGAATTTTATCAACACAACGCATGTATCTGAGTTCTAAACTCCATAAATCCTGTCTGATCAATAATCTTTCGATTTTGATATCAAAGAAGTAGACTATTTGTTTGCTCCATTCCGAACAGTGCGAGTTACTTCCCTTCATGATATGTACATTATTTGTACCTACCAAAAAACTAACACTATAAATCTAACAAAATACATAATTTAAGTAACTCCTAGCGCATTATCAAGCGAAGCCACATCATGTAATGTGTGTAAGTAAGTTTTTCCATCGGTTCTGTACAGAATCAACTGAAAACTAAAGGTTTGAGAGGGGTGTGCAGGTGCATAGCAACAATGATTGAATGAAGTAATTTTTTAGTTGTCTGTCAGAGATGTGGG